>NC_091370.1:8302143-8334643 GCF_038502225.1 Cherax quadricarinatus
ACACACACACACACACACACACACACACACACACACACACACACACACACACACATATATATATATATATATGTGTGTGTGTGTGTGTGTGTGTGTGTGTGTGTTTATTTATTATTAAAGCGTCGGCCGTTTCCCACCGAGGCAGGGTGACCCGACAAAGAAGAAACACTTTCATCCTCATTTACTCCATCACTGTCTTGCCAGAGGCGCGCCAACACTACAGTTATAATACTGTAACTTATCAACATCCCTCCTTCAGAGTGCAGGCACTGTACTTCCCACCTCCAGGAATCAAGTCCGGCCTGCCGGTTTTCCTGAATCCCTTCATAAATGTTATCTTGCTCACACTCCAACAGCACGTCAAGACATGAAAACCATTTGTCTCCATTCGCTCCTGTCTAACACGCTCACGTATGCTTGCTGGAAGTCCAAGCCCCTCGTACACAAACCTCCTTTACAACCTCCCTCTGACCTTTCCTAGGACGACCCCTACCACGCCTTCCTTCCACTACAGATCTGTACGCTCTCCAAGTCATTCTATTTTGTTACATTTTCTCTACATGTCCGAAGCACCTCAACAACCCCTTAATCCAGAGGATATGATTATTACTGCTGTATTTAAATAATTTTTCATATACCGTATATTTATGTTGAGATTTCTTGGACATTTAGACTGGCTGTATAATTTTTGGTATTGCTACCCGTGATAACGTAGATAGGACGCCTGAAGCATCATTACATAAGTAAGGATCCCACTCATCCAAGTTTTACTGGGATAGTCCCGGTTTTAGGGATGGTGTCCCACCAAATTCGGTTCGGGACGCTAAATGTCCCTCTTTTTTTTTAGTATAAACTGAGTGTCTGGTCGTTGTTTTTGTTCCTTTTATGTTTTGTATCTGTAAATTATTGTTTTCTAAGTTGTCACTTTATTGTATTTACAAATTACTGTTACTTTTTATTGAGCGACAAATCAAACAACTGAATTTTGTCTCAGTTTTAGGTTTTAATAAAGCGGGATCCCCACACATGTTTGTCTCTCACTCTTTCCGTCGATTGCACTCTCTTACTTTCACTTGTAGGATGTACTCAGGCAACAGGATGTGATGGTTGCTTGCCTCAGAACACTTAGTGTTCCATGTGTTTGATGTCAGCATCACTCTAGCTGGATAATAAGTCTAGTCTAGATGGTTCATCACCGTCCCTCTTCCTTCCATCTTTATGGCGTCCCTCAAGGAATATCTCTGGCCATGCGTGAATATTCTTATTATTACTTTCATACGAAATCGTTAAACCCATGTGGGTCATACAGCGCCAGGGAATGGGGGGTCAGTCATGTTTCGTTCTAGGGAGGGTAGCTCCAGCTCTTAGGACCAAGAGCTCTTCAACATTTTGATCTTGTAGACTCAGAGGAGAAGACAAACAAAGAATTATTATCAACAAATTTATTACTGTAACAACTTTGGGATCAGATACAGAGATCAGCGGGCAGCATCAGCAGCAGCATCAGTGAGCCACCTAAGCCACACGCACACACCTGCACACCATGTACGTATTTGCGTGTACCCACAAACAGGTTCGAGGCCTATCGACCGCAGCTGGGTCATTCTGGCCGCAAGTCACCTGCACACTAACGTTAATAAGAATGCTTCAATCCCTGAGATTGGGATTAAGCAAACTTTCATTGTATATACACTAAGAAATGTACATCTCTTGGTATATATACTCTATAACACATACACCCCTAAATCTAGTTAAATCATGCAAAAGTCTGTGTAATATATATATATATATATATATATATATATATATATATATATATATATATATATATATATATATATATATATATATATATATATGTATGTATGTATATATATATATATATATATATATATATATATATATATATATATATATATTACACACACGGCCAATCGATGACTAATCAAGACAGGTAACTTGTTTTGTTTGTGACGTCACGTGACGTTCATGCTTGGATGAAATCACGTGACGTCATGTTTGTAAACAAAGGCACGTGGGGTTATCCTTAAAAACAATGGCAGTGTTGAGGCAGGACAAGGCAAGGTATTTTTTCCCGTTTTCCATTTGAGAAGAAACAAATTCAAAATACCCAGACCCCACAGGGTAGAAACCACAAGAGTCGACTTAAAGTAAACTTAAGTCGATTTGTAGAACTGAGATACACTGGGAGACTCTCACATATCACATCATACAAGCGGTGGAAGCTACGTCGAACTTCAACAAGCCTGCTGAACAGATTTGTTTGTACAGTGTCTGAATAAAAGTTTTTCTTTGTATCTGTGTATATTTCAACTTCATTGATCTTCTTGCAAATACGAAACTCGTTAATTCTTTTATAAGATGTAAAATTCAGCTCAATAATCATGAGGAGCTTCAGTACTTTAAATGATCTGAAAATAATTTGACGCTTTGCAACTGTACATTCGTCGAATTTTAAAAACCAACAGCAGGTTTTGAACGTTTCACAGACACAGACACAGACACACACAGACATACACAGACACACACAGACACACACACAGACACACACACAGACACACAGACACACAGACACACACACACACACACACACACACACACACACACACACACACACACACACACACACACACAAACTATACAGCTATGCATGACTACAAAAACAACCATTAAGGCACTAAATATTAGGAGTATTTACAAGATACAAAAAGAATCATCCATGTAGCCACCAGGGAAGAGTAGTGATGATGATATTGGGCATCAGTGGTAGTGAATGGGTATCAGTGGAGGTGAGTGGGCAATGATGGCTTAGAGATGAGCGGTGCCATCAAGGCCACTGTGCCACTCGCGGCAGGCCCGGAGCAGTGATGCCAGAACACTGGCTACATTCCTTATAATTGATAAGACAGTGTTACCATCGAAGTCACTACACTTCTCCCTGTGCACGTCACAGCAGCACATCAATTCATATAAATAAGATCATTCAAAAGCGTTGAGCATTTACCGATGCCACGTCAAGGCAAATAGAGAAAAAGAGGAAGGGGGGGAAGTTAAAAAAAAAAATAAGAGGGGAGAGAAAAAGAGATGGACACACCTCCTGAGTCATAAGGCACATATTAATCGCCTTCAAATACAAAAGCTTAATAACTAAATTAATGCATATAAAACTTAAATTGAGAGCCACCACATAACCTGCAAGTTTGTAAACAGTGTTTTCTGGGCTCCTCATAAGTTTCTGGAAATTCTTCGAGTATCTGGTTAACTTTGGCGGTAATTTGTAAAGTTTTCTATAATTTGTTTTGAGTTTCTGAACTATTTATGAGAGCTTCTGGATAAACTGTCAGACTTAATGCACATAATTTTTGAGTTCGTAGACATTTTAAAGAAACTTCGGGCAAGGTCACTGCTGTTCCTTCAGCGAGGCAGCACCCAACAGTTTTTTGAACACTAAACACGACACACATGTATGACTTGAAAGCAGCACCAACAGTTTCAACTAATCCAGCTGAGGTATAGGACTGGCACAGGTACAAATTTTCGTAGTCTGGAAGTCTTGAAGTCTGGAGTCTTGAAGGCAGAGGAAATCCCTCACTCAGCATTTTGAAGGGAGATCTTCCACCTTCAACAGCAAGGCGCGTCAGTTCTGTCCTGAATCAGGTCATGTTTAATGCTCCTTGCTCAAGGAAAGAATAAGGTCTTCAGTCAACCGGTAATTAAAATTAAACACTCAGGTGATGAAATGTATCTCATGGTGTATGCACAGTGAATTGACTGTCTTCCCTATTTTACGAAAGAAAATATCCTTGTTTTAGTGACTAGTTAGTTTGTTGCCTTGATGACAATCGCTCAGTCGATAGGCTTTAAACGAAACAAAGTGATAAGCGATACCTCTTCAACAGATAAGGGAGAGATATGTGCCTTCTTCGGTAGCTGAATGTGAGAGGAAGAGGCGAGGGACGCTTTCTTCCACCTCAGCAGCTACTGACGACGGCAGCAGTGGAGAGGAGCTTGAACTGTGGCCTGAAGACTGGGATGAACCAACTAGCCACCACCTCCCTTTGCACTGCATCTTCATTAGTGCGGGGGTGAATATTCTTTTCGGCAATCTTCGGGATGGTTCCTGGTGGAGTCGTCGTGATGGTCGCTGAGTCACTCAGTCTTGTGAAGAAGTTGGTTGGTCGGGTGAGGGAATTGACTGAGTTGTTGCGGGAGTTGACTGAGTGTTTAGGGGAGTTGACTGAGTGTTTAGGGGAGTTGACTGAGTGTTTAGGGGAGTTGACTGAGTGGTTGGTAGAGTTGATTGAGTGGTTGGGAGAGTTGACTGAGTGGCTGAGGGAGTTGACTGAGTGACTGGGGGAGTTGACTGAGTGGCTGAGGGAGTTAGATAGTTGAATGATAGTGCTCTTTGTTTTGGTTGCTGTTCGGGATCCGGAGTTATTTTGTCGAGCGTCAGGGATGTTTGCTCGGATGTGAATGTCGATTGGTCGGAATTTTCTGTTTCTTGAAAGGAAGTTGGTGTCGGAAGGGGTGCCGTCGATGCTGCGTGATGCGGAGCTGCAGTTTCTAGTCCCTGAGTCTGACTTGTGACCTGAGATTCTGGGTAGGAAGGAAGGAGGGGAAGGCTTGCACCTTTTGCTTCCGGAGTGCCGGAGGAGGAGGAGGTGTGGGGGATGGAGAGTGGCTTGCACAGGTAACTCACTCTGTCATGACTCTGTCTTCGCCAGAGCCACGCGCGGTAACATGCTCTCACTCTCAGTGTTTGAGGCGTCGGTGGTGGCGCCCGAGGAAGTGGAAGCACTCGAGGTGGACGTTGTGACGGTAGACGATGAAGTGCTGGAGGTAAATGAGTCCCTCCAGGACTCCCAGGCGAATCCCTTCGCACGAAAAAGCTTAGTTAGTATAGCTGCAAGGGGGGAGCGGTGTGGCGCCAACTGGCCCCTACGAATGACCACGTAGGGGTTCATCCCGCTGTCAAAGTTGGCGTCGGGAATGGTGGGGGAGGGCGGGATCATCTGCAGCTGGAGGCCAGAGTGAGGACGGCGGCGGTAGGAACCACCGCTGGTCTTGGTGCTGAGGGGCAGACCTAGCAGGCGGCGCACCTCCCGCTGAATCCTGCGGGAGCGGTAGAGGTAGACGTAGGGCGACACAGCAGAGTTACTGAGAGCCAGCAGCAGCACCAAGCTCTGCGCTGCACCCGGCACCCACACCTGCAGACAACACAAAACTGTTAGGTACCGCCAGACCACACACACACACTAACACACGCTCACTAACAGACTGTTACTTTTCATTACGAGAGTAGCCATTGATGCTCCCTAAGCCTGGCTGGCCGTGTTGCTTCTTCGTATCCCGATTAGTGAACGGAGGATCGAGCCTCCACTACTCTGCGCTGAATGACCTACGCGGGTTGAGCTATTCACATAACTTTATTACTACTAATAATAATTAATCTAACCTAACTGCAGAATAACGTCTCCCTTTCAGATAGACTCCCATATTTTTCTCAAATTTTCTCTGCTTCCTTTCTATCTCTCAGACAGATCTGTTTCCATCCTTCCCAGGAAGATCAGATATTACCTAAAACCTCTTTTCCCCTTCCAGAGGAGTTTTTTCATCTTTCTGTCAGCTGTCTTCCCTTCCCTGGTGAGAAGCGTATCCAGCACCCACCTGGAGGAGTGCGGTGTGGAGGAGGGCGGCGGCGTAGTATGGCAGCCAGCAGGCGAAGAAGAGCACGATTACCACCACAGAGATCTTGGCTGCCCGAGACTCTTCCTTGTGCAGGAAGAGCGAGGCGTTGCTGATGCGGTGACGGAGGTTCGTCACGATCTGTGATGAGGTGGACCTCGTAGACGGAGTTCTGTAGACCCAGGAGAGAGAGAAAGTTAGGGAGTGCAATATATAAATATATATTCAAACAGCTTTAGGGAGATATATATCTTAATATTTTTCCTCTTAAGTCTTTTCTTGTACTAACCCGGTATTATAGTTGTGTCATGATAACTGTAACTCTCCCGTCTGAGATATCAGAGGCTCCAGCCTCCCTGTGTTACGTTTTGTATTTTATCTACTTCTCTAAGGATATGGCTCCCCATATTGCACTAGAGGTGTACCCCATCTATATAGTGTACGATGTTTTTCGACACTGGTCGTTTCCCACCAAGGAAGAGTGACCCAAAGAAAAGAAAAAGACATTTGCCATCACTGTCTTTACTATCGATGGATTTTTTTACGGTATTTGACCCCATAAGATCCCAGACTGGAGAATATAGCTCCAGCCATAATAATAGAGGGTGTTTGAGATACGTGGAGGTGAGGGTTACCTGGAGGGTCCTCTGGCGGCAGTGACAGCATCAAGGGTAATGCCACACAGAGAGTTCCTTCGGGTTCTCTCGCTGTTTTTGTGGGCGGCGTGGTAGATGCGGATGTAGATCCACACCAGCAGCATCATGGGCACCGTGAACGACACCACCATGTTGGCCACCACGAAGTACGACCGGTACGTCCACGGGTCGTCTGTCGTGGTAGTCATTGCTGCCGGCCCACACACCTTCCTATACTCACCACCAACAATACACATTAATGAATTTATATGCAACTTGACCACTGTGATAAAATATATCAAATCCTCTTAACATTGAAGCTAACAGTAATAATAATTTCTTATTAAAGCTAATGTGATGCTGAATACATTTAATTATAGTTACTTAATGAGGTAGGAGGAAAAGTCACTTAGAGCATATATGTTGTGTTTTCTGCGAAGGTGTAAGAGAGGAAGGAACACAAGAGAGAAGAAAATGATGGCGAGACATGAACAAGGAGAGGAGAATAAATAAGGGAAGGACACGAAAAAGGAGATGAAAGGACACAGGAGGAACAGTGAGGGAGATGATATAGGGACAGGAGGCGGTATATTATATAGGAACACGAAAGTGATAAAGGTAATGGGAATGTATGAAAGGGAGAGAGTACTTACCAGCTCCTGCCGGAGAGGTCACCGAGGGAGGCAGCAACTGCGATGAGAGCTGCCAGTAGCCACCCCAGGAAGATCATGGAGAGACTCTTGTGCCTCGTGACCAACATGTGGTAGTGCAGGGGGTCAGTGATGGCGCAGAACCTGTCTACGGCGATGAGCAGCGTGGCGAACACTGACGCTGACGCCACCAATTCCGCCACGGCATCCATGGCTCGGCAGAACGACGCAGACTCCCACACCGGCAGGAAGGTGTCAGCCACCACCAGCGGTAGCAACAACCACGACGCCAGCAGGTTGCACACTGTCAGGCTCACGATGAACCTACAATACACAAAATACAAGTATTAGCAAGCACATTATGTTTTTAAATTCATTGAGATGTGCTAAATCTATGAGGGTCATAACAGGCAAGAATGAGTAAAATAAATTAATGCGTTTTCTTATTATCAGTCAACATGGAATCCATATTTAAAAGAAAATAATATTAATTTGAAGTATGACTGACTATCAACATGGTGTCATCAGTCCCATGAATTACCCATACATGGAATACCATGAGCAACACTCATCACATCTGCGACCAGTCCTTGAGTGCGCAGCACCAGTGTAAAACCCTCAACTAGCCAAGACTAACAGAATTTAAGAAAGTCGAGATTATTGCTCGATCTGAGAGGAACACACAAGAGGAAATAAGATCACAACATACTAAATACTCCGAAGCATTGAGTAAATAGAATTTGACTCTATACCAAGAAAGGATGCAGAAAAAACAGTCACTAGCCTGTGTGTTTTAGGACTCACCTTGTTAAGATAAGATAAGATTTTGTTCGGATTTTTAACCCCGGGGGGTTAGCCACCCAGGATAACCCAAGAAAGTCAGTGCATCATCGAGGACTGTCTAACTTATTTCCATTGGGGTCCTTAATCTTGTCCCCCAGGATGCGACCCACACCAGTTCCGTGATTTGTTTGCAATCATGTTATTAAGATTTCGTGAGTCATGGAGGATGTCGAAGAAGGGAAGTTGAATGAGAAGTGAAGAGCTTCACGAGGCGGTCAGATGGTGACCACGGGAGGGTACTCACGTACACCCTATTAACACACAAGAGAGGGGCGGGTCATTCCTCCCGAGGGGGGGTTGACCCCTCTCGCATGAATGGACGCCAAGCCCCTTCATCTAGCCTCCTCCGCCAGTTCCCAACCAACCCACTCTGACCACCCCATCATTCCCCTAACCACCCTCTCACCCACGCTCCCTCTTCTCGCTACCTACCTCAATCCCTTTCATTCATATACGGAAATTTGGTGAGATGCCGTGGTTTACTGCTCTGGTTGACGACATTTGATTATTTGGCCGTTTTCTTTGCCAGCGTAGGAAGCTAGACTGGGCAAACTTGTGTATTCTAACCAATACTCATGGAACAATACGAGATGCTGGTTTTCATACATGAACCTCAGTTTTAAAGTGAAAAGTTGACGGGGTTTCTAGACAGGAGAGAGAGAGAGAGAGAGAGAGAGAGAGAGAGAGAGAGAGAGAGAGAGAGAGAGAGAGAGAGAGAGAGAGTACTCACCTAGTTGTGGTTGCAGGGGTAGAGTCACAGCTCCTGGCCCCGCCTCTTCACTAGTCGCTACTAGGTCACTCTTCCTGCTCCATGAGCTTTATCATACCTTCTTAAAGCTATGTATGGATCCTGCCTCCACTACATCACTTCCCAGACTATTCCACTTCCTGACAACTCTGTGACTGAAGAAATACTTCCTAACATCCCCATGATTCATCTGAGCCTTCAATGTGTGTGTGTGTGTGTGTGTGATGATAAGTAATCTTTATTTCTACACGTACATGATACAACCGTTACAGACCTAACTGACATAACTGGCATACTATAGAGAAATCCTTAAATTATGAAGAGCATTTCGGGCAGCTTAGGTTAACTCTTGTCATATATTGTCATATATGTAACACTTAAATTAAAAATTTGTTAAGGTCCGTATGTCTCATTGTTGGGGATTTGTGGTGGTCCCTCCCATGTTAGTATCACTCTGATAATGTCACTGATGATCTTAAACGTCGTGTCACTTCTTCAACCTCCGAGGTTCAGTTCCTTTGTTCCTTTGTTCCTTCAGTTCCTTTGTTCTTTCCTTGTGTCTCATACTTTTCATCCCGGACACTAGTGGGTTTTAATGCGCTCTGCCTAGCATGAGCCAGGAGGTCTACTGCAATGCTCTACTATTCTTATATTCTGGAGTTGAGCGTGTTTCCCTGAGCGTGGCTTCATAGTGCTGCGACATATTAAGGTTCCTTAAGGAAGTTTTCACATTTTCCACTTATGAAATATGCTTTATATGCGCCTCAGACAGAAGTTTAATGACCCTTGTGGGTCATTCAATGCTTGATCTCCATCTCCTGATCTTGGGTGACACGCTGCCTATGGAGTTCTGTGTGTTAATTAAAACACCTAATTTTTCCACTTGGATTAAAATTTCTTAAACAATTTTTCAAGACCCTCAAGAAAAACGTAAAAATATCAAGATTCTTCATTTCATATACTCGTAAAATATTAACATTTTGCAGTTTAATTTAAAGTTAGGCTAACATAAAGTGGGATTTGAAGATAAGACCCGCATCACCTCGACCACTCAGCCTTGCCAACTTGTAAAAGATAAGTGAGACTGCTGAATGTTAGTCTTTGGGTCAAATTTTAGTGGGTAACAGTGAGTTTTTCACACATACACCACTTAAAATGAGTCGAATTAAAAAATGAATAGCCCTGGTAGCTCCTTTCAGAGGTGGAGTTCATATCCAGCCCCGTGTGGTGTCGGGTTCAGTCTCACATTCTCACGGACGTCGTGATCATTTAGTAGCGACAATGGTCATCCCTTCTCTGGCCATAGAATAACTGCATCTAGTTTAAAAGATGAAGCTGAATGTGGCCACAGCAGCTATGTACCACCACCCCACCCTCACACCCCCAACACAACCCCCCTAACACAACCACCCTACCATCACACCACCCCTCAAAACTACCACCCCACCATCACACCACCCCTCAAAACTACCACCCCACCATCACACCACCCCCAACACCACCACCCGCGCCGTCATCCCCATCACCACCCACAACACACGCTAGCCCCCTTCCCCCCACCCACATGTCTTTATTCCACAAGATTTAACTCATTGAATATAATCTGTAAGCACCTTGAACCACGTGTGTTGGTGAGGAAGTGCTAGTGATTGTGCCTTTTTTTTTCACAATGGTGATCCAGTAGGAGTTGGTATAGATGGTGGTGCTGGTGATATGGAATTAGAACATTGGGTGTTAGTAGTATTGATCTACCTGACTCACGACATCGTAATAACACGATTACAAACAAACCAGGGTACGGGTGGGGTTGGAACCCACGGCAAGTGAGTCGTAAAACTCCAGGCCGATACGTAAGCCACTGGGCCAACTGGTCGTCAATGCCACGCTGGTGGGAGATTCATCTGTTAAAACTTGCATTTGTGGTCACAATGGGACCCATGCTAACCTCCCTATGGTGTATAAATAGACCTAATTGGATGAATCTTATTGTAGCCAGCTGGCCCAGTGGCTTACACATTGGCCTGGAGTTTTACTATTCACTTGCCATGGGTTCTAACCCCACCCGTACCGTGGTTTGATCTGCCTTCTTGAGTCTACATGCTCCCTCGGCTCAGTCTCAAACCAGACCTGTTAGACTGTTGATACTTGTGGCAAGCAGTCTGTTGCCCGGCTGGTCGAGAACAGTTAGCAAAAACTTTCCATGTTCTTTCTTGAAGAAAGTTAGGGATTTGTTGATATTTCCATTTATATACGAAGGAAGGTCATGGAAAACCTATATGGAGTTATTACCTCTTAGTGTTCTCATTGTAACCCTACTTTTTATTAGGGGTATTTTGCAACGTCTATCGTACCTTCAGTCCATGGAGGAAGTACACAAAGTTGGACTCAGTCCCTTCTGCATTTTCCAGGTATAAAATGTAATATAAAATTCTCGCCGGTACACTAGGGAGTACAGTCTGGGAACTTTAAGCTTTCCCAATAATTTAGATATCTGAATATCTGTAAGTAGTGAAATTTCTCTGTGTATTCTCCAGTTTTGCAGTTCTGCCTTCCTCAAACAGGGCTGCTTATGTATTTCTGTCTAGAAGCTTACGAACGAAAGAGTGTTAACACGAGAGCTTCTGACATGCTTACACCAATACTACCGTGTTCTTTGAACACAAGAGCTTCTTACATGGTTACCCTTAGGTCCCCTATATTCGTCTTCCACTCTACTGATTATAGTTTGCACTCTGTCTTAGCGGACTACAGGTATAAAAAAGATATTTCAGCCTGAGGGTGGCTAGCTAGTGGAAGACACTAGGCGGGGAAGTATCGAAGACGCCGTTCATACATGGACTCTCCTGTAAATAAAACGCAAAGCGAGAGGCGTGAAATTAATCACATCGGACGATTAGTAGTTTAGAGTTGTGGCCCAGGAGCCGGAGCTCAACCTCCAAATTCGTATAGGTAAGGAATAAAAGCCACAAAACTATGGAACAGAACCTTGGTTATAGCAATACAGTTACTGGAGTAATTCACAACTAATTCACAATTTAAAGGAAACGTGAGACCACGTTTTGGTTAATCGTGGACCGTTATAAAATTTCGACTAGCTTGATAACGGTCGAGGACGCACATAAGAATGGTCCTGAACGGATCTGATAAGGGTTCAGAATGGTCCGAAACGATGTCTAAAGTTTCCTCTCGAAAATGAGATAAGAATGAATAAGTCAGTAAAGGCAAGAATACAGAGACAGACTATTGCTCTTTCAACTAGCTACACTCATCAACTAATGAAGGATGGGGTGAGGTGCTCGTACCCAGAGAGCGTTAAACTGAGATGAATGGAAGCTACGACCAGACTGTCTGAGTGATGGGAACACTAGCTGTTTTATCTTGTCCATGAGCGTTGCTTGGCAAGCCAGCTGCACCACCACAACCGGCATCACTCTTAACTGCACCACCACCACCCTTAACTGCACCACCACTACTCTCAACTGCACCACCATCCTTAACTCCATCACCAGCATTAACACCTCCCTCCCTTCCCCAACCTTAGCTTCACCATCACCACCACAGCCCCCATTCACTGATTCACCATTATCCCACTACTATTAAAACCATTACTCTCAGCAGTACAACCAATAGCCATTCTTAGCACCCAGCCCTAAATAGCTGTTTGTGGGATCGAGTCTTAGCTCCTGGTCCTCGAAACGTTAACATTTTTGTAACTCGTCTAGGTGTCCAGTTCCATCTGTGCAGCGAGGTGCTTCCGTCATGTTATGAGCGTGAATCAGAAACATGCTAAAGGTTTTTAACTGGCAGTATTGATATTTTATTTTTGTTGTCTTGTGAACATTTAAGATGACAGGTAAACATTACGTATTTCTATTTACATTCAGTACACACTTATCTTTATATTCATGTGTTTCTTAATAATGTTAATTCCTGTAATGTTTAATTTTCAAGTTAATAAGACATGTTCTGGGGCCGAATCGCGGGGGAGGTGATTCCAGGAACCAGTGACAGATATGTATAGAGGAAGTGGATTATTCAAATGGCTTCGTGAAGAAATCCAAAAATATTTCCTTGAGGCCTTTTTTATCCAATTCTCCGAGGCAATGGGTCCCTGATGAGGTGGACCTCATCTATATAGATATATAATATATATATTAAATATATATATGCTCCTTTAGTTTCGAGGGATTTCAGGTATTCTTAATAATTAAGATTAAATTGACAGTGAAAATTCTCGGTACATTTTCAAGATCTACAGTGTTTAGTACCTTAAATAGTGTAAAGTAATATTCCAGTCTTAAGTACCTTGACTTAGCGTCTGTTATCCAGTCTATCATTTCCTTTGCAGTTGTGATAGCAACGCTATTGTGTTCAAGGAACGTAAGACAGGAAAAGGGGAGGAATGAGGGAGGACGAAGTGGAGGGAAAGGAAGAGAAGGGAGAGGTGCCATATATGCATGTGGGGACTGAGTTGCGGGTCTGGTCAGGTCTGGCTTCAAGGAGAGTTTGGTCAGGTGTGGCTGCTAGTAAAGTCTTCCCAGAGAGCCCCTAGGGAGAGGCAAGTCTTGAAGAATTATGGGACGTAGTGTTGGGCATGCTAAGCGGCGGCCCAGTACCTCCTTGGAGGTCCCACAGGGATAACTCGCCACGCTGAACCAAGCCATCCACTGTACTCTCAATTCTCCTATTACTTTTCGCAGTGATCACATGCGATTGTGCAGACATCAGTTTCTGTTTGCAGGCTTTCCACATTTGTAGTCCTATATATCTTGAGGAATGCACTTACAAACATTTCCCAAACTTTAATTTCCGGCCTTCTTCATAGAAGACTGCAGTCAGAGCGCGAAGGCCATCCATAATTCAGTACCTAGGAAGCACAACACCAAGAAATATAGTCCTCCCTAGCAACAGTGTAGCCAATAATGCAACACCTACATTCATCAAAGAGCTTAACTAGAAGGCGGTCCACGACACAACGGCCTGTATCTACTGCCGGTATCTTCACGATCCTGTTTGGTCACCGTGAAAAGAAATACGTAGGAGAAATGGACAGGAAAGTATCCACTAGTGCTAATGAACACAAATATGCATGCAACAGGAAAGATCTTAACAACCCATGCGAGCGTCACAGGGATACAGAGGGAAATTCAATCGATGGGGCTAAATTCACGAGTGATCTTCACAGAACTTAATCTCTACAGATACTACTGTTTGGAAGCTTGCTTTATTACTGGAATAATACACACAAAAAGTAGGAAATTATGTTGTCGCCAAGATAATGGCAAACCTCGCCCCTCCCACCGCCACACACAGCAGTCACTTTACATATCGTCAAACCTCACTTCTTCACAGGGTCTTTCCCAACAAAATTAGCTCATGTTTGGCGTGAATGAGGTCCCAGAACCCTGTTCACATTTCCATTCAATATGTCTCAAAGTGATTACAGCGTGTATCTTTTTTTTTCCACTATGTCGTTCAAGGTAGCTTCGAATTACAGCTGCAGTTATTTATATCCTCAACTTTCTCATAGTTGATGGTAGGATAATGGTTCTTGTAAATGGGTATTACATTTGTTATTTTCATTTATCCGATCATATGCTCATTTGTAGTGATTCGTTGAATAGACCTGCAGATGGTTTGCTAAATTCCTCATTGAAAATAGTTTGTCAGGGCCTAGTGACTTGTTTGGTTTTAACTAGAAATGGGACGATACTAATTTTTTTGCAAATACCAATACTCAATTTTAGTCCAATACCGATACCATCAAAATTAGCTGATACCTTCCTATACCGATACTCTTGCACACTCCTAGTGTTAATCCATCTACTTGTCTAAGCACCATGTCTCTAGTGACTCGTAATTTATTTTCGTCCTGACCTGTATGATTCTGGATCTCCGAGATTGCATTTGTATCTTCTTGTGCAAAAACAGAGAGGAAATGCGTTAAAAGTGGTACACATTTCTTTGTCACGCACAGTAAGATTTCCTGAACTACATTTAAAGAGATTGATCTTTTCCCTTATCATCTTTCTGTATACTTTGAAGAAACCCTTTCGGGTTTATCTTTGATTCCCTCTAAACTTTAGCTTCATATTACGTTTCGAGTATTATTCCTCTTTTTTTTTTTTTTTGACTTCTCTCTTAAAATGAATATATTAGTTCATAAAGTGATTCCTCCTTTTCATTCGCCTTTAAATGCCTCTCTATTTATACCCACGAGATGATTTAGTATTTTGTGTATACATAAAGGGGAATTTATGTTTGGTAAAATTTCTTTCTTAGAAATACATACAGCTTGTACAATGTTTTGGAAAATGTCGTTTTAGCATCCCTCGTCACTGTCCTTCTAGCCTCTCCCATGGTAATCCCTAGTCAGGTTACCCCAGTCTATACTAGCCAAGTAACAAGCCAAATCTAATCTGCAGAGCGAAACTCTGGGCCCATAACCTTGTTATCCTTACCAAGTAATTCCACAATATATTCCAACTAAGTGATTTGTGATCACTCTTCCAAGTTCTTCATTGGCATCGAGATCATTTTTTTCAGGTTTCATATTTGCTTATACCAAGGCAGTCAGGTACTAAGTCGTTACAAATTCTATTTCTATAATGTTGCTAGACTTTTAGTTCCTGTTAAGTTGCTCCAATCAGTTTGGCTAAAGCTAAAATCTGCCATGAAAAATTACATATTGGTATACAGGTTTTTCACATCCTTCAAGAAACTGTACCCAGAGTGTCCCTTATATCCTCATGCTTTTTTATTTTTTCTGATGCTACAGTTTCAATTTTTCCCTGACGTTATATCGCAACATAGCCCCTTACATGTTGACTTTTTCAGTATGGAATAATTTATAACCCTGTCTGGGGCATTCAGCAGGCATGTTCCTATTTTTTAAAATTTAAAATAAATGAAATTAGACTAACATGCAGTTAGTCTAAGTTCATTTTTTTTGTGCTCTGGGTATTTTTATAGTAGATGCCAAGGAAGTTATTGCCTTTTCTTATATATAAATAAATTGTTTTTGTTATATGAATAACCACTTATCAGCATCTTTTTGAACATCTTCCTAAAATACCTTGGAAATTCTTGCTCCATCTGTCCCTAGGACTGCAGCTCTTCTCTTTCCCCCCCCACACACACTCATACCTCTGTCTTCCATCAGTTGAAAATCTTATACAATTCTGCAATGGCTCCATCAACTGAGCTGGCTAACGCTATCTCTCTGCCCAAGAAGGATGCACCCCCATCCCTTGCATACATATCACGTTACTCACAGAAATTATCCCATTTGTGAATGAATGGAATTGCAAGTTCTTTACAATACTTGTCTTGCCAGCAATTTACACCAATTGGGCTGGACATCCATTCACTGGCCATTCCTCTTCTAGGCAAAATGCTGCATATGATTCGGATCCCTTCTTTAAACTTAATTAATTCAACAGCTGTCTTGTATTTGGTAAGCAAGTCCTGTTTCCAGCGTGTCATCTTTAGTGCCTCCAGTATTGAGGAATATAATGGGGTTGTTCCCATTACCTGACAAGATGTTATCTAACCTGCTAACCATGTACCAGCTCCAGGGAAACAAATGCTATGTTTAGCCTTCCTCTTCCTAGTACAGAATGCTTTGTCAGCCCACCCAATTTACGAGTCTCCGACAATGAGTATATTTTTACCTCTGTCAAGTTCATACTTTTCTCCTTGTCGACTACTGTATATTAATCCTGGAATGCAGCGAAGTAATTTCCGTTCTTCATGCCTGCTTCTTCAGCCTTCCACCTCTTTTCTGCACACCACCTTCCATTTATTACTGCCTATATTCTCCTTTGTTACTGCTAACATCTTTTCCTTTGTTACTGCCAACCGCTTTACGCTCATTATTACATTTATTGAGACGAATTTTTAATTTCTTATTCTTCTTGAGAAGTTGAACTTCCTCCTTTATCACTCATGATGCTGTTTCTAAAACACTACAAGTCTCCTCAAAGCCTTACAGAGCAAGCAGTGTTAGCATTCAACTTTCCCAAGTAACATTCTTTTGCAGGATAGGCAGCAAATCATCCCTTGACCGGTGATATTAATGAATTTACCTAATATTTTGGTGGAGTCTGTTGGCTCCTGTGTTGATACTCGGGTGATGGTGTCAAGAAATAAGAGGTCCGTTCATCGGAATTATAACGTGGAAGCTGCAGTGAAATGTTTGCATTATTAAAAAAAAAAACACAGACGTACAACAAACTTTTACTGTGACAATGTTTTGCTCTATATCAAGTCAATGATATAATTAGGTTCTGCGCAGGGTGAAACGTTTTCACAAAATCTTGTTCTGTACTTGTTTCTTTTTCAGGAATTATCTGCTGGCTAGGTCTCTGAATATACTTCTGCCTACCTGCGTCTCTACCTACCTCCTTTCCACTCTTCTCTACATATCTGCTTTCCTCCCTAAGTACTTATCTACCTACCTACCTCCCTACATACCTAGCTATTTTATATGCTTGAGTACATCCCTGCTTCCTACATGTATGTTTCAATTTATGCTTGCATATCTGCTGCCTTACTTCCTGCCTGCCTCCCTTCCTGCCTGCCTGCCTGCCTAACAGCCGGCCAGCCTCCTTGCCTGCCTGCCTGCCAGCCAGCCTGCGAGCCAGCTTACTTGCTTGCCAGCCTGCAGAGACAACATTCCGTCACAAACTGGTTTCCACTTGGCCACATTGCCTGGTAATCATAACTACATATTTCCTGCTTACCACAACATTCAGAAGGCTCTTGATCCAAGGATGGTTGGAGGGCGTAATGCCGACAAATACGCATAACATGCTCGCATAACGTTTCGCTCTGCTTAGAGTGAAATGATATCTGAAACCTTGTTGTGCATAACTATTTTTGATCCAAGGAATTGAAACTACCTACCTCTTCTCTGGATCAAACCTAATAACCTTCCACTGTACCTTTTCTTATGGGTTTAGCTCTTTTCCACGAAGGATAATTTGAATTGTAATGTCTGCGAGCTTCTGGAAAGACGGCTATTGAATGAGTGATGGTGAATGTGTTTTCTTTCTTAATAATTCAACCCCATGAGCCCCACACTAGGTGCCCCATTCTCAAGTGTGTCTATATAAGGGAACCCCATTCATCAGTGTACTGTATAGAACCTCGTGCTATGTTGCTACACCTGTTGCATGATGTCACAGTGTTTTTGTGTGTGTGTTGTTGCATCACCATTTGTTTTTGTTGTTAATGGCTGGCGCGCTCGTTCGTGAGGCACTGTGAGAGCTAACGGGGCGTGTTCAACGTTTCCTGGTTAGTTACGTTATTGCTTTGCAATACTTGTCGACTGTACGAGGGTTAATAAAGGTGTAATTCACCTGCACATTAATGTCAAGGATGATTTAATCACTATAATAAGGATTAAAGAAAACCATCAGTATGTATGACATATATATGTCGTGCCGAATAGGTAAAATTGGTCAATTAGCAAGAGCTCATTTAAAATTAAGTCCTTTCTAAAATTTTCTCTTATACATTTAACGATATATTTTTTCATTTATGTTAATGTAAAAATTAATAATTTTGTACCAAAAGAACATTAGGAAAACTTACCTAACCTTATTATAACAGGCGCAGTTTAATTTAGCCTAATCCAACTAAATATATTTTAGTTAAGTTTGCGATAATTTAATAATAAACAAATAATAATTTGCAAGACTATTACATACACAATTTTTTGCTCTTTAAGCCAAAATCGCAAGTTTTACATATTCGGCATATATATATATATATATATTATATATATATATATATATATATATATATATATATATATATATATATATATATATATATATATATATATATATATATATATATATATGTCGTGCCGAATATGTAAAACTGGTCAATTAGCAAGAACTCATTTAAAATTAAGTCCTTTCTAGAAATTTCTCTTATACGTTTAAAGATATATTTTTTTCATTAACGTTAATGTAAAAATTTATAATTTTGCACTAAAAGGAACTTAGAAAACTTACCTAACCTTATTATAACAAGAACAATTTATTTTAGCCTAACCCAACTAAATATATTTTAGATTTGTTTACAATAATTTAATACTAAACAAACACAGTGAAAAAATTTTTTATCGTTAGGTTCAGAATGATTTTGGAGAAATTATTGCATACACAAATTTTCGCTTGTCCTATATGGCAAGATGAGCGTTGCTATTTAAGCCAAGATCGCAAGTTCTGCCTATTCGGCACGACATATATATATATATATGAGCTTAAAAAAGGAACACTGCATATGGCGTACTGGTCCATGCGAGGCAGGTCCAAGTCAACTACCGGCCTAAGCCACCGATCCAGGCTAGTCAGGTCCAGGATACATCCGCTTAAGAAGGAAGGAGCATACCATCAGACCTAGTAGCACTCACACCCACTCATGCATTTATCTAACCTATTTTTAAGACTACACAATGTTTTATCGTCTATGATGGTACTCGGGAGTTTGTTTCATTCATCCACAACTTTATTACCAAACCAGTGCTTTCCTATATCCTTCCTGAATCTGAATTTTTCCATCTTGAAACCATTGCTGCGAGTCCTGTCTTGGCTAGATATTTTTTAGCACGTTATTTACATTCCCTTTACTTTTTCCTGTTTTCCATTTATACACCTCAATCATATCTCCCCTAATTCTACGCCTTTCTAGAGAGTGCAGATTCAAAGCCCTCAGTCTATCCTCATAGGGAAGATTTCTGATATGTGGGATCAACTTTGTCATCCTCCTTTGTATGTTTTCTGGTGCATTTATATCCATTCTGTAATATGAGGCCTAACCAAAGATATATAGAGTTGAAGAACAACCTGAGGATTTTTATTATTTATGCTTCTTGATATGAAGCCAAGGATTCTGTTCGCTTTATTACGAACACTTAAGCATGTGTGTATCAGTGTATGTATGTGTGTGTATCAGAGATATACACACTTTGGTTCGTACACAGAGACATTCTCATTCATGTATATGCTTAGATACACATCTCTCGATGTATATATACAGATACACCCCTCTTGGTGTATATACACCGAGAGAAACACATCTCGGTGTACGTGTTGATATCCACACTCTCGGTGTGTGGGAAGGGTTAGGAAGTTCATGTGTGTCACCTTAATTCATCGGCCACCGACAACAGTATTCCATCCTCGTTCGGGCAATCCCCGGTTCACGTAATCTAGTGCAGGTTTTTATGCTGCCCATACACAGCTCTCTGATCTGAAGAGATCATTAGGAGTGATGGTATAATTACCGACAAACTTTTAGGTAAATGGGCACATGGGCACAAATGTAACTAATGTGGCATTTTATTGTGGCAACGTTTCACTCTCCAGGAGAGCGAAACTTTGCCACAGTAAAATATCACAGTTGCATCTGTATCCATTTACTTAAAAGATCATGCTGGATGTCACTTGTATCAAGTCTCTGGGTAACTGTGACTTCTCGTTTACCTGAGCTAATATCCTTCACCAGGAGGGTGAAGGATATCTAATTCTAACTCAATCTCCAGCCTGCCAAATGCAGAATTAATTTCTTTATCAGTGTTAACGTAATATTTAATTCTTTTACGGAAAGACATATTCCTGGTGTTATTTTGTAGATAGAATTCTCAAGTTCTTGCATAATAGATTTGGAGTTACAAATTACCCTTCTTCCTGTGTCTTTAAGTATGTTGGCTGGCAGCCTGGGTGCTGTTGGTTTTGCCTTGAACCAGTTATCCAGGCTGATGCTAATAGTGTTTGAATCCTTTTTACATTTGTGTATCTTGCACGTTGCTGCAGTGTGATACTGATTGTGCAATTAGGTATCTACATATGTAGCAATGGTGTCTTGCCTGAAGGAGTTCTAAATTCTCGTTGTTCTTAATGACGGGAGTGTACATTATCTGTACACTGGGCAGTAGAGTAGATGTTGTTGGTGTGTTGCATATGATAGGATTGTTTAGTTTGATATACTTTGTAATAATTGTTGGTATGTTGCTGACAGTGTCTGCTATGTTGTAAGCATGAAACAAACCACCCGTAACAAAAATTAACTATGGAGTTTCATGCGACAGGTAATTTATCGACGACACGTGAACGATGCTACACTAAACTCACTAAAAGTATTCATCGTGGCCAGGTCATTTGCTAAATTATCAGGGTTATAAACGTCATTGTAAATGCTGTTATAACGAGACGGCTATAAAAATTCGCTAGATGGAATGGGCAGGGGGTCTTGCCCAGTCGATCAGTAACGAAGCAGTGGATCTTACACAGACTCACTATAGTTATTTTTCCTCGCCAGGGCTTGTGTCCGAGGGGCCTCGGTTGTAGATGGTATCTAGGAAAGAATGAGACCTAGACAGTTTCGGATTTTTTTATGAAATATAGGACAGGAGTGGATTTTTATGATTATATCAGAAAGATCTTAAGAAATTATAGTTTACGAAGTTTTTGTTGTAGTTATTGGTTTACAGAGCTACCACAGCTTGCGCCGTATTGAGCCCTACATCCCGGGAGTCCAGGAATAATATCATTTACCGAATATGAGCGGGAATAAGGAAGTAAGGAGGGTTTCCTCTGGAGAGAAACAATTTTCCCCAATTAGGTCAGGTGGACCCTGGCAGAGCCACATTCCCACAGCCCCCACCCTACCTGAGCCACCAACTGGCTTTCCTCCACGAAACTAATGTAAGATCACCGGAGACATCAGATGGTGTGAGGAAATGTTTGTAGTGAAATTATTGAAGTTCCGTGTATGAAATGACAGGTTAGGTTAGGTAAGGTTTGTCAGGAAACAGGACAAGTGTTTCCTGACGCGGGTCATAGTCATGATGACCCGCAGCTGGAGTTTTTGGTCATCTGACCAAGTCCTGCTGGCTCACCGGTCCACCCCTTTAAAAATTATGGTTATAATTATAACCATTAGATTCATAATGGTAGAGGGAACGGGTGGTAGCTTCTCTACTACGCGGAGTGTGGTACCTTCCCTACCACCATGTGGAGTGGGGTGGTGGGGAACCTCCCTTACCCCCAGGGGAGAGAGGGGTGGTGGGGAGCCTTCCCTATCACCATGTGGAGCGGGGTGGTGGGGAACCTTCCCTTCCCCCAGGGTGAGAGGGATGGTGGGGAACCTTCCTTACCCCCAGGGGAGAGAGGAGTGGTGGAGAACCTTCCCTACTTGTGTGTGGGGTGGATATTAAACAACCAGGAATTGAAGCTTTGTCCATATTTAGAAGAAACACTACAGGAAGGACCCGGTGGTCAGTGACCCCCCCGCCGGGTACTACTGGATCATACTTCCCCCAGCTTAAGCGCTGGGAGCCAAATAGATTTTTTTAAACACAATTAGATATATCAGCAGTGTGCTGCTACACTATATGATAGTTACACAGTGGAAAGAAACGCTGTGTTTCCCTGAAACATTCCATCACGCAGGATGGTGCTCATACAAGGTGATGAAATGTGTCAGCCTGAGCCGGGAGACTCAGTAAGTCAATGAGGATGTAATCAAGTATTCCAGTAAGTGCTCACCAGCTTCAAAAGTTTCGTTCCAGCAGAGCTGGAGCTACTATCACTTGCTAGCGCACTGAGGTCCGAGGGTCGATCCCCAGTACCAATGAAAACATGTTCACCTATCAGTTCACCTTTCAGTAAAATAAGCACCTGGGTGTTAGTCGACAGGTGTGGGTCGCATCCTGGGACACAATTGACTGAATTTGCCCGCAATACTCTGCATAACAGGAGGAGGCCTGGTCACAGACCGGGCCGCGGGGGCGTTGGCCCCTGGAACTCTCTTTAGGTAAACTCCAGGTAATAACAAGCGGCTTTATAGCAGTATGTCACTGATGTCAGCTAGGACTGTATACCATGTACATTTACTTGTATAAAGATATTATTATTATTATTATTATTATTATTATTATTATTATTATTATTATTATTATTTCTGAGGATAGCCTCCCTCAAGATAGAGGACATCTTGATCCAAAGAACTGGAACTACCCTCCCCTCTCTAGGATCAAATCCCCCATTTTCATGGCGCTATATGCCCCATCAGGTTTGGTTCCTCCTCATGAATACAACAACAATAATAATAATAATAATAATAATAATATCCGGATAGCTTGCCCCACAATACAGTGATGGTGAAAAAGTAAACGCCAATGCAGTATAACGCGATCCTTTATTACCAGCGTTACGCCCACACAGTGGACTTTATCAAGTCACAAACAGATCTACCTGAGCAGAGTACGCGAGCATATATAAGGATCATTATGGAAAAATCGCTGGCGCTTCTTGTGATCGTATTTGCTTGGACCTCC
Organism: Cherax quadricarinatus; assembly: GCF_038502225.1. NCBI lineage: Eukaryota > Metazoa > Arthropoda > Malacostraca > Decapoda > Parastacidae > Cherax > Cherax quadricarinatus. Next base: position 8,325,079 of record NC_091370.1, read on the forward strand.
TCCTCTTTTATGCAGGCTCCTAATGTTTTGATTGCAACACGAAAAGCCTAGATCTATCATTGACCCCCCCCCCTCCCCCGTGGTTGTTTTGCATAGGGAGCACAATGACATGAAGGGTCTGGTGAGGAATGTTGAAGTTGGTTGCTATGTAGGATAACCACGAAGGAGTTTTTTTGGCAAGAGTTTCAGCTATGATGTAAAAGCCATTGTTCTGGATGAAACTGTAAGATACAGATGAGTGTTGATTCCAGATCGTACGTCACTGGGTGTCATCACTCCTGGAGGTTACCTGGAGGTTATTCCGGGGATCAACGCCCCCGCGGCCCGGTCCATGACCAGGCCTCCCGATGGATCAGGGCCTGATCAACTAGGCTGTTACTGCTGGCCGCACGCAGTCCAACGTACAAGCCACAACCCGGCTGATCCGGCACTGACTTTAGGTATCTGTCCAGCTCTCTTGAAGGCAGCCAGGGGTTTATTGGCAATTCCCCTAATGCTTGATGGGAGGCTGTTGAACAGTTTTGGGCCCCGGACACTTATGGTGTTTTCCCTTAGTGTACCAATGGCGCCCCTACTTTTTATTGGGGGCATTTTGCATCGCCTACCCAGTCTTTTACTTTCGTAGGGAGTGATTTCTGTGTGCAGATTTGGGACCATTCCTTCCAAGATTTTTCAAGTGTAGATTATGATATATCTCTCCCTCCTGCGTTCCAGCGAGTACAAGTCAAGCGCTTCCAAGCGTTCCCAGTAGTTAAGGTGCTTGACAGAACTTATATGTGCAGTAAAGGATCTCTGTACACTCTCTAGATCTGCGATTTCACCTGCTTTGAATGGAGATGTTAATGTACAGCAGTATTCCAGCCTAGAGAGAACAAGTGATTTGAAAAGGATCATCATTGGCTTGGCATCTCTCGTTTTGAAAGTTCTCATTATCCATCCTATCATTTTCTTTGCACGTGCGATCGTGGCACTGTTGTGATCCTTGAAAGTGAGATCCTCAGACATTACTACTCCCAGGTCCCTTACATTATTTTTCCGCTCTACTGTATGGCCAGAGTCAGTAGTATACTCTGTTCTAGTTATTATCTCCTCCAGTTTTCCATAACGGAGTAGTTGGAATTTGTCCTCATTGAACATCATATTGTTTACCGTTGCCCACTGGAAAACTTTGTTTATATCTTCTTGGAGGTTAACCGCGTCCTCAGCAGATGACAGCCTCATGATACGGTGCTGTGGTGTATATCTCTGTCTATGTCTGATATGAGGATAAGGAATAAGATGGGGGCGAGTACTGTGCCTTGTGGAACAGAGCTCTTCACTATGGCAGCCTCCGATTTAACTCTGTTGACCATTACTCTTTGTGTTCGATTTGTTAGGAAGTTGAAGATCCATCTCCCCACTTTCCCAGTTATTCCTTTAGAACGTATTTTATGGGCTATTACGCCATGATCGCATTTGTCAAATGCTTTTGCAAAGTCAGTGTATATTACATCTGCATTCTGATTTTCTTCCAGTGCATCCAAGGCCATGTCATAGTGATCCAGTAGTTTTGAGAGGCAGGAGCGACCTGCCCTGAACCCATGTTGCCCTGGATTGTGCAGATTTTGGGAATCCAGGTGATATGCAAAGTCAGTGTATATTACATCTGCATTCTGATTTTCTTCCAGTGCATCCAAGGCCATGTCATAGTGATCCAGTAGTTTTGAGAGGCAGGAGCGACCTGCCCTGAACCCATGTTGCCCTGGATTGTGCAGATTTTGGGAATCCAGGTGATTTGCAATCCTGCTTCTTAGAACTCTTTCAAAGATTTTATGATGTGGGACGTCAGAGCTATTGGTCTATAGTTCTTAGCTAATGCTTTGCTGCCACCTTTATAGAGTGGGGCTATTTCCGTTGTTTTAAGTGTCTGTGGAATTTCATCCATGTCCAAGCTCCTCCTCCATAGTGTACTTAGGGCACGCGAGAGGGGTTTCTTGCAGTTCTTAATGAAAACAGAGTTCCACGAGTCTGGGCCCGGGGCTGAGTGCATAGGCATGTTGTCAATGGCTTTTTCGAAATCTATCGGAGTTAGGGTAATGTCGGAAATCTGGCATACATTTATGGAGTTTTGAGGCTCATTCATGAAGAAATCATTTGGGTCGTCGATCCTCAGACCGATTAGTGGTTCACTAAACACAGAGTCGTACTGGGATTTCAATATTTCACTCATTTCCTTGTTGTCATCTGTGTAAGTCCCATCCTGTCTGAGTAAGGGCCCGATACTAGATGTGGTATTTGCCTTGTTTTTGGTATATGAAAAGAAATATTTTGAATTTTTTTCAATTTCACTAATAGCTTAAGCTCCTCCTGCCTCTCCTGGTTCCTGTAAGAGTCATTTAACTTAAGTTCGATAGTTTCCACTTCCCTGGTCAGCACCTCCTTTCGTGTATCAGATATTCTAGCACTCCTGAGGAGCTCAGTGACTCTTCGTCATCTTCTGTAGAGGGAGCGTCTTTCTCTCTCCAGTTTACTCCTGCTCTTCTTCTTTCTTAGGGGAATATGCCTAGAACATGCTTCAGCTGTCAGTAAGTTGATCCTTTCAAGGCACTGGTTTGGATCCATGTCATTTAAGACATCTTCCCAACATGTTTCGTTTAGGACATGGTTTACCTGGTCCCAGTTGATGTTCTTGTTGTTGAAGTTGTATTTTGTGAAGACACCTTCACAGGTACATGCATTCTGCTGTTCAGGACCCCTATGCATGTACGTCTGGACTTCGATTTGGTTGTGATCGGAATTAGTTGTTTTTGATATTCTTATGTCTCTTATCAGGTCCTCATTATTTGTGAAGATAAGGTCAAGTGTGTTTTCTAGTCTTGTTGGCTCCACTATCTGCTGGCTTAAGGTGTGTTTTTCGCAGAGACTTAGTAGCTCATGTGTGTGTGACCTTTCATCTGCGCTACCTCTGGGGATTGTTTCAGCTATAACATTATTTGCTACATTCTTCCATTTTGTATGCCTTAGGTTGAAATCACCAAGCAGTAAGATGTTTGGGGATGGAGCTGGAAGGTTTTCCAAACAGTAATCAATTTTCAGTAGCTGTTCCTTGAACTGTTGTTGTGAGGTTGCATCTGGTGGCTTGTATACAACCACAATGACTAGGTTTTGGTTCTCGATCTTTATTGATAGAACTTCAACTACCTCATTTGTGGTGTTTAGCACCTCCGTGCAGATGAGGGACTCTTTGACATACAGGCCAACCCCCCTCCTTGTTGCCTGTTTTTTCTGTCGCATCTAAAAAGGTTGTAACCACTTATCCATATTTCACTGTCAGAGTGATCTTTTGTGTGAGTCTCTGTGAAGGCTGCAAACATTGCATTAGACTCCTCTAGAAGTCCACTGATAAAAGGTATTTTGTTGTTGGTGGATGGCTTAAGGCCCTGTATATTAGCAAATATGAACGAGGTTGTATTCTGTGTTTGTTGGGGGGATTTTGTTATTGGCATCAGTAGTTGTAATTCTGGAGGGCCATGGGTGGCCACTGGCTGCGCCTCCAGTCCAACAAGGCTCCAAGGTGGTGGACTATTTTTGTTATTTCCTTCCATTTTCTTTTTCCGTTTCCTGCCACTAAAAAATCACCTGGAGTTGGGTTGTCGTAGCTACTATTGTTTGTCTTGTGGGGTCTGTGCCTCCTGGTCCCTTTTAGATGGTATGCAGGGCAGTCGATGTTGTAACACTGCTTCTGGAGGACCGAGGAGTGGCACATTTTTGGGTGAAAGAAAGTACAGGAAGAAGAACGACACACTCCTTCAGACAGGAGGTCGCTACATTTTTTGGGATGGTCAAAGTAGCATGTCCCATTATCCAACAGTTTCAACCAGAACAACTAACGTTCAGGTAGATCTGTTTGTGACTTGATAAAGCCCACTGTGTGGGCTTTATCAAGTCAGTAGGAAGTTTTATTACCAACACTGTATATGTCTGAGCAAGTAAGTCCTTGCTACAGGCTGAGTATCTGTCAATTATGTGTTCACCATCCAATCAGTAGCTTCCAAACATGGCCACGCTGGTAGCAGCTCTATAAATAGGTCTTAAAGAAGGTCAGTTGTATCTTGTCTTTGTCCAAAGAAGATAGGAACAGGAAAGACTGAACTGGCCCTGGAGTATAGGATCTCAAGTTTGATGGTGCAAGGATGGGACTTCGATATCGTAGGAGGAGACTTCGATGTATGGATAAGAGACTTCGATGTAAGAATAAAAGACTTCGACATCGTTGTAAGAGATTCTGATATAGTGTCACTCAGCTGGTGGTGCCTCGGCACCAGTGTGACACAGCTGGCGTGAGGCCGTGGCGTCAGTGTTATACAGCTGGCGGTGTAATTGGATTAGTAGGGTTATTGAAACTGCCAAGCATGGGCCAGTAAGCCCCCTGCAGTGATTCACCATTCTTATGACCTTACGTCACGACACCAGTGTGACATAGCTAGTGGTGTGGAGGCACCAATGTCACAGGTGCAAATGTCAGGGTGATCCACTGGTGAAGAGTGACTACAGTACCCAGCCAACTTTCATTCCACTCCCCGCGCTTACACACATCTCAGTACTCCTGTAAGTAACCTACCTGGTATACACTTTGGTAATTTATATCGACAAATTAGTTTAAAAAACACGTGATCAATTACTAGGACATATTCATTGAAAAACTTTTCGGTCCTGGGACCTTGATCAAGGTCCCAGGACCGAAACTTTTTCTAATAAATATGTCTTATCGTTTGCTCACGTGTCTTTTTAAACCAAGCAACCTACCTGTCACCTATTTAATCACGGTAACATGCTGTCTATCACACCCAGACAGACCTTATCACAGGTAGGCAGGAATTATCACAGAGAGAGTGACCATATTACCAAGAGACAGACCTTATCACAGGTAAATAGACCTTATCACAGGTAGATAGACCTTATCACAGGGTGATAGACCTGCGTCTACCTGAACGAGCCAAGGCCAGTGTTACGACTCCCGGAGGCTTCTGGGTGACACCAAGCAAGTTGCACCATACTTCCGTCATCTAATTGAATAGGACTTCCTCCTGGCTGAGGCACTGGTGAATCTAGTAGTTCGTTGCCATATATGCACTAATATTGTTTATGGAGAATTGTACATTACGCTAAAGCAATCACGGAATATAAAATCTTTGACAGTTCCAGGATCCGAAAATGTAAGCGTTGGATCTCTCACTTATGTACCGTAGAGGTGGTGTGTAAGTAGGCAGGTGGGTAGGTAGGTAAGTATTTCAGGTGTGTGTGTATACTCACCTAATTGTACTTACCTAACTGTGGTTGCAGGGGTCGAGTGCTACTAGGTCCTCTCTCTCCCTGCTCCATGAGCTTTATCATACCTCATCTTAAAGCTATGCATGGTTCCTGCCTCCACTACATCACTTGCTAGGCTATTTCACTTCCTGACTACTCTATCACTTAAGAAATACTTCCTAACATCCCTTTGACTCACCTGGGTCTTCAACTTCCAATTGTGACCCCTTGTTTCTGTGTCCCCTCTCTGGAACATTCTGTCTCTGTCCACCTTGTCTATTCCACGCAGTATTTTGTATGTCGTTATCATGTCTTCCCTAACCCTCCTGTCCTCTAGTGTCGTCAGGCCGATTTCCCTCAACCTTTCTTCATAGGACATTCCCCTTAGCTGTGTGTGTGTGTGTGTGTGTGTGTGTGTGTGTGTGTGTGTGTGTGTGTGTGTGTGTGTGTGTGTGTGAGAGAGAGAGAGAGAGAGAGAGAGAGAGAGAGAGAGAGAGAGAAGAAGAAGAAGAAACTGGATCATATAAGGTGGCACCATCAGTAAATGTCCTTGAGATGGTTTTAAGTATGGCAGTGAGTGCCAGGCCCTGGTGGGTGAGGAAGTGACACGGGCAGCGTGACACCTCCACTCTGACACACAATAAATATACTCAGACGTGTAATTCAGCACTTGTAAACCAACATAAGCACGGAAATAAAATATTCTTTTATTATTATTATTATTATTATTATTATTATTATTATTATTATTATTATTATTATTATTATTAACGTTGATGATGAAACGCTAAACCTTTGTTATATGAAGTAATCAGTTTGTAGCAGCACTGAGAGAGGTACTGGCAACTAAGCCTAAGCCTGGTAAGTACAACACAAAGAGGTACTGGCAACTAAGCCTAAGCCTGGTAAGTACAACACAGAGAGGTACTGGCAACTAAGCCTAAGCCTGGTAAGTACAACACAGAGAGGTACTGGCAACTAAGCCTAAGCCTGGTAAGTACAACATTTGTCATTATAAATCCAGGGTCAAAGACATTGTTTCATTTTTTCTGTACTAACTGGAGCGCAGAGGTCCCACTGGCACGTAGCAAAAGTGTCAGTTGTGTCACACACAAGGTAACAGACACGTGGCAAAGTGACAGTACGGTGTTATCCAATACCTACAGACACTGACAGAAAAAGCACAAATAGAGAGGCGGACAGACACAAACACGGACATGGCAATAAGTTATCCAGCACCCGCAGATACAGGCAAACATGAAAGTACACAGAGAGGCAGATAAACACACACACATGATCGTTAAAGGGGTAGCGGAAATTGATTTATTTAAACACCATTACCATATTCTGGCTCGGTCATTGCCGTGGATGTTTGCTTTGTTGTGAGTGCAATTTACTTCCTAAAACTCACACACACACACACACACACACACACACACACACACACACACACACACACACACACACACACACACACACACACACACACACACACACACACACACACACACACACACACACACACACACAGCCTCTTCCGGTCGTCAGCCTTGCTATATCCTTAACATGAGAAAGGTAATCGGCGGCGTGGGGTGTTGATGTTAGTATGGGCGTGTAAGAGAGGTCTGTGCAGGAAAGACAATACTGTGAGCTAGAAGGTCCAGTCTTTCACTATACACACAGGAACAGGAAACGCCACTCGTGCATACTACAAACAATCACATGTTTTACTTGCAGATATCATCCAAGAAGGTGGAAAAGTGGAACAGGGAAACTAGTGGAAGGAGTGGATGTGGGCCCACCACCTGTTATAGGTTACGTCTCACCCATTACTCCTGACATTCCTATTTTTAGCATTGGATCCACGCCACCCTTGGGGCACAGGTGTTGACCTGCTGTGAGTGACGCCCTCCGAGGGAAGTGTGGGGGCAGGTGTGTGACCAGGTAAAGGCAGCTGTGTGGGCAGAATGAACCACCATTTTTTTATCGCAGTTATATTATCTTGGGTACACTACCACCCTCCCGGGAATGCCACCCACAACAGTTGACTAACACCTAGGTACCAATTTACTTCTAGGTGAACAAGGACAACATTTACGTTCGTAGCAGGATATACCTTTGATGAGTTTCAAGATTCTTACTACTCTCGGAGCCTAGCCATGGGCCAGGCTCGTCTAGTGCTTGCCTGGTCAACCAGGCTGTTGCTGCTAGGGGCTCGCTGCCCCACATATCCATCACAGCCTGGTTGATCTGGCACCTGGTGAAGATGTTTGTCCAGTTTTCTCTTGAAGACTTTTACACTTGTTCCAGCCGTGTTTGTGATATCTTCTGGTAAGATGTTGAATAGTCTGGGGCCCCGAATGTTGATACAGTGTTCCCTTATTTTGCCCACCGCCCCTCTGCTCCTCACTGAGTTTATTTTGCACTCCCATATTTCTCGCTCCAGTATGTGGTTATGGCAGTGTGCAGATTTGGGGCCAGGCCCTCGAGTACTTTCCATGTATATATTATTATGTATCTCTCTCTCCTCCGCTCCGGTGAGTACATGTTCAAGACTGGTCCCTCAGTTCAATACAGGTGGCAATTACCTCGTCTCACCCCCACACAATCAGCTGTAAGGGTGTTGGGGGGGTAGGGAGGGAAAACTGGCCAAACCACAACAAAAGCTGGTGTGAGCTGCCAGCTGGCCGCAGACGTGCTGCAAGTGGGTGGTGCTGAGATCATTCTCCTCTTGGGCTACACAGTCGCCAAGGTCTTTCTATACGCAAAGATGGGAGGGGATTGAAGGGGAAGGGAGGGGTTGGAGATGGGGTGGAGCGAGGTTTAAGACCGAGGGCTGAGCTTATTTTCAAAATACTTTCGAGTTCTGAGATCTTTATCTCTTGGGTCTCTGCTAGTGGCCTTAGGCCAATGCTCTTTTAACAGTGTAAATATATGGCTTGCATAGCAACAGTTGCGTAATAAGAGTTATATATATTAAAGACTGCATATAACTGTAACTTAGTCTGTATGTCTTCCTCTCATTTTGCTTTTCACGTTCCCCAAGTTTTACATTTTCCTTACTTCACCTGACTAGTTTCAACTAATCGCTTCCCCAAAATCACCTGTAAAATCCCCCGATCATTTCCTAACTAACCCTCTTTTACTTGCCACCTACAAAACGTATTTTCCAGATGTACTTAACTAAGCAGATTCTGCCGCCGAAGCGGCCAGTTTATTGTATGCTCCATAACCAAATAAATATATTCAGTAATTACATTGAACATCTGAATCCTAAATATGTTCTCACTGGAGCGAAGGAGAGAGAGAGAGACATATGATAATATATACGTGGACGGTACTTGAGGGACTAATCCCAAATATGCACTGCCATAACACACCAGAGTAAGAGACATGGAAGAAAATGTGAAATAAACCCAGTGAAAAACAGTGGCGCTGTGGACGCAATAAGAAAACATTATATCAACATCCGTGGGCCCAGACTATTTTACATCTAACTAGAAGATAGCAGAAACACTTATGAACAAGTGTTGAAGTCTTCAAGGAAAAACTCGACAAGTACCTCAGTCAAATGCCGGATCAACCAGGCTGTGATTGATATGTGGGCCAGTAGACCGCCATGAAAAGTATCAGTGAAGACGTAGTCAGTAATGATTAAGGAGTCATGATCAGGGTCATAAGTTAACTTTAGGACGGAAGATAATTCAGTTAGTAATGTAGAAGCCCAGTTGTTAATTCTTATGCCAGACTCAAAATGGTTGCTGTAGTTATTATCTAGCAAAGTGTTAACAAGAGCAGATGCAGCCCTGCCAGTACTCTTGTTTACATCTATAAGTGTATATAATTTGTGATACAGGAGGGGTGATACAGTGATACAAGAGGAATGGTACAGGAGGAACGATACAGTTCATGAATGTTGTAAAAGGTTATGTTTTCACAATCCATTTATATATGTGTTTATTTCTAGACATTAAACACCAATTATGGTTACAATATCTGATTCATGTCTCAGCGTAGTGTTAATCTTAATTATCACTGGTATTAGCAATACCAAGGTGCTTTCTGCTATTAAAGACCTTGATAGTTTTAGGCCAGCCAAGAATAATTCTCAGGGCTTCGTTTTGCCTTAACCCTGTGATCGAACCTGGAGGGATGGCAAGTAATCACGTTTGTTCTGAGGGTGAGAGTAGCTCTAATGCCTTGAATAAGATCTCTTCACTAGTATCAGGGAACCCGTCTTCCATTCAAGGCTACATATTGTACAGTCTTTATCATA